>NW_027181691.1:5000-25000 GCF_028537555.1 Battus philenor | reverse complement strand
TGTCCGGTTGTGCGAGAGTTTCGAGGGCGGATCGCGAGTCGCTCATAATGGCACACGATTGCGCCGACTCGTTGGCCGCGTGCCTTGTTGCTTCCTCTAAGGCC
The DNA here is from genome assembly GCF_028537555.1 of Battus philenor. Taxonomy (NCBI): domain Eukaryota; kingdom Metazoa; phylum Arthropoda; class Insecta; order Lepidoptera; family Papilionidae; genus Battus; species Battus philenor. The sequence goes on along the minus strand of NW_027181691.1, from coordinate 24,896 downwards.
AACAGCTCTGCCTGGTATACGGTGCAGAAGTTACCCAACTTGAGCTTTTTGGTTTTTAACTCTGCGGCGTTCCGCGTGACAGTGAACGCCGCTCCCACTTTGTCGTCTATGCGACTGCCATCGGTGTAAATAACCAGATCGACAGCCGCGGTGGCAAGTTGGACTTCCTCCGCACTTTCTCCCAGGCATGAGAACTCCACACCAATTTGAACAGACGGGTGTGGTAGTCTCAGGAAGCTTTCTGGTGTCTCCAGTTCTCGGTCGCCTACTATCCGCCGGGAGTGGGTTAGGTTAGGTTAGGTTAGGTTAGGTTAGGTTAGGTTAGGTTAGGTTAGGTTAGGTTAGGTTAGGTTAGGTTAGGTTAGGTTAGGTTAGGTTAGGTTAGGTTAGGTTAGGTTAGGTTAGGTTAGGTTAGGTTAGGTTAGGTTAGGTTAGGTTAGGTTAGGTTAGGTTAGGTTAGGTTAGGTTAGGTTAGGTTAGGTTAGGTTAGGTTAGGTTAGGTTAGGTTAGGTTAGGTTAGGTTAGGTTAGGTTAGGTTAGGTTAGGTTAGGTTTTTTTTTTTTTTTTTTTTTTTTTAAATTATACAATGCAAAAGTACCTCTAACATGGTCAGAGCCTTTTTTATTCTAGTTTACAATTTCTAGGCGGCGGGGGGAAATCCTCGAATGGACGTCTGGGAATGGAGGGCCCAGACAGTGTCAGACTCTTACTGACTAAAACCCCCCACCGCTGGCTCTGTTTTATCATTTATCTATCTTAATTTTATACATTTAATATTAATATATCTATTGTTGCTTACGCTATAGTATGGTTATTTTTGTTTTACATCGCTATTTATTTATTTCTTATGCTAATTACAATATTTCACTTAGTCTATGCTTAAATAATATTTCTTATTTCTATACTTATGTTTGTTCCTATCTATGTATACATTATATTTACACTGCATTTCGAATTTTAACCATTTTTCTTATTTTCTACTTAATCTATTTATTTAACTGTGGCTTATACTTATTTGTCTGGTAATGTCTGTTTCCTATTTACGTTTAATTTTTGTTACTGACTGGCTTTATTTTCTTTTGTGGCTTTTTTAATTATTTTTGCTGCAAATTGGAGAAATACGGGACGGCTCTGGGCGTCGTCTATGATAGAGGAGATGGTGTTCCTCTGTATGTCAACGCCCATTGTCATTTCGCAGTCATACCTCAATCTGCCATACCTCGGGCAACAGCTGATTAGATGCAATACAGTCTGGTCCACCGCAGGATCACAAAGGCACGAAGGACTCTCTTTGAGTTTAAACCTGTGCAGGTACTCCGAGAATCCCCCGTGCCCCGTGAACATCTGGACCAGAACTGTGTCCATCTGAATACTTCGGAGGACTCGATATGCTATATCTGCGTTCGGGAAGAAAATCCTCGTTGTTGAAGCCGTGTTGCCTTCCGCATACCTCCGGTTCCATTCGTCAAGCGTATCCAACCTGAGTTGTCGCTTGACGAAGGAAACGGGGCACCTCTCATACTCTGGTCTCTTCTTGCTTTTTAAGGCCGCATCCTTGGCCAGCTGGTCCGCCCTCTCGTTGCCCACCATCCCCGCGTGCGCTTTCACCCAAAATAGTTTCACATTCTTTCCTTTCTCTCTCGCTTTCATTATATTCTCTTTCACTCTAAACGCTAGGGGATGGAGGGTGTCCGGTTGTGCGAGAGTTTCGAGGGCGGATCGCGAGTCGCTCATAATGGCACACGATTGCGCCGACTCGTTGGCCGCGTGCCTTGTTGCTTCCTCTAAGGCCAACAGCTCTGCCTGGTATACGGTGCAGAAGTTACCCAACTTGAGCTTTTTGGTTTTTAACTCTGCGGCGTTCCGCGTGACAGTGAACGCCGCTCCCACTTTGTCGTCTATGCGACTGCCATCGGTGTAAATAACCAGATTGACAGCCGCGGTGGCAAGTTGGACTTCCTCCGCACTTTCTCCCAGGCATGAGAACTCCACACCAATTTGAACAGACGGGTGTGGTAGTCTCAGGAAGCTTTCTGGTGTCTCCAGTTCTCGGTCGCCTACTATCCGCCGGGAGTGCCCACGTTTTACCGCGTACAGCTCTGCCGCCTCCTGGACTCGGAGGTCCAAGGGGAGCAGCCCGGCGAGTATAAGGGCCGAGTGCAGTGAAGCGGTACGGTGGGTTTTCGCTATTTTTCGCGCGAACCCCCGCTGTACCGCCTCGAGCTGCCTGCGAACCGTCAGCTTCCTAGCTGCTGGCGCCCATGCACTCGCTCCATACAAAATCACTGGCTCCAACACCGCCAGATACATTGTCCTGATCACCTCGGAATTCAGACCCCAAGATACCTTCGCGGCCCTGCACAATTGACGATAGAGGCCCTCGGCCTTCTTACAGACATTTTTGACGTGGCTGTTGTACGTCAGTCTATCGTCAATCGTGATACCTAGTATCCGGACTTCCCTTGTATGGCCGAGTTGCTCGCCTCCCATAGTTAGTAATGGGGTGTCGTATTTAAGCTTATTGGTTAGCACCATCACCTTTGTTTTGTGTGGTGCAAACCGCAGCTTGTTCTTGACTCCCCATTCATGAATATGAGCGAGAGCCTCATTGGCCTTACTCGAGATGTCCTGAGCCTTCTGCCCCGAGAAGACCAGCACAATGTCATCTGCGAACGCTTGGCAGTATGTCCCGCCCTTTACCACCTCTTCCAGGAGGGGGTTAATGAGGAGGGTCCAGAAGGCCGGACCCCCCACGGACCCTTGCACGCACCCCTTGGTGGTCTCTCTGGCCCACTCTGCCCCCGCGTACCGTACGGACACCTTGCGATCGCTAAAGTAGCTATCGACAAGGCGCCGCAGATTCACGGGGCAGCGCGTTTCGGCCAGTCTACACCTTATAGCAGGCCACCAAGCGTTATCGAAGGCTCCCTCTATATCCAGTGACACCAACACTACAATCTCCTTCTCCTCCAAGCGAGCTCGCAGGTGCTGGGTCAGGTTATACAGGGAGTCCTCGGTACATCTCTGCGGCATAAAGCCATATTGATGGCTACTGATATAAGGCGCAGTGTACCACCGGATTCTTTTGACCATGATCTTTTCGAACATTTTCCCCATGACGGGCAGAAGTCCGATCGGCCTATAAGATTTCGGGTGCGTATAGTCCTCTTTGTTGGGCTTCCGGAAAGCCACGACAACCGCCTCTTTCCACCTCGTGGGGAAGTGGGAAAGCGCGAGACATCTATTTGTGAGAGCCAAAAATAGGACTGGGTCCGCGTCAATGGCCGCCCGGCAGATATCCGCAGTGAGTCCGTCTGCGCCCGGTGCCTTCTTGGCATTTGAGGTTGACACGGACCATCGGAGTTCCTCCATCGTAAACGGAGGGTCGAGGGTTTCGTCACCACTCTCCGCGTTGATTTCATCGGATTTAACTCTTACAATTTGGTGGTCCGCATTGTCCTCCCCGGGGTTGTCTTCCGGGAAGAAAACCTCTGCCAGCAGCCTGGCTGATCCCTCTGCATCCAGCACTTTATTGGACTGGACGAGGAGGACGTCCTCGCGCATTGTCTGCGTGCGGCGAATCACGCGGTATATCCCATCCCACATTGACTCTCTGTCTTGTTTCTCACAAAACTGTTTCCAACTGGAGGTCTGAGCCGCCTTTGCCTCAAGGCGGTAAGCTTCTTTCGCTTCGACGTATTCGCGTACAACCAGCTCCCTTCGGGCCGGCCTCGCGTTTCTTATCCGTCTCTTTTTTCTCGCCACGTCTTTCTTGAGGAGGGTGAGATTCTCAGACCACCAGGGCAGCTGTGCCCCTTTCCGCTTGGAGACCTTTGGCAAGACCAGCTCGCAGGCTTCCCCCACGGTGTCCATGTACCGACCAACAAAGCTGTCCAACGCCCCTTTTTCAGTGATCTCGTTCACCTCGGCGGTCGTCAAACAGCTGTCAGTCAGCAGCCGGGTTAGAGTCGTATTGAATTCTTCCCAGTCTGCCCTACTGGTGTTGAACTTCCGTGTGGTTCGCCTAACGTCTATACCTTGGGACCTCACAAGTTTCAAGTGGAACACGATTGCCCTGTGGTCAGAAGATGTTATATCATCAGCAAGACTCCAGTTCTCCACCCGGTCGAGGAGGGCGGTTGAGCACGCGGTTACGTCGACGCGACTCGAATAATGCCTCCCGCCCCTGTACGTGTCAAAGGTCGGCTCAGACCCTTTATTTAGCAAATGGAGCTCCAGCTGGTCCAATGTTGCCGCCACTTCTATACCCCTTTGGTCTGCACTTTGGCAGCCCCATTCTGTGTTGCGGGCATTGACGTCTCCTCCCAGTAACACATTGACCATCCCCAAGTCTTCCACCGCCGAGCTAATTTGGTCCAGGTAAGGTCCGACTGCGACATTTGGTTCCAGGTAGACTGATACGATTGCTATCTCCCACGCCCCAGTTCGCAACTTAGCGACAGCGATGTTAGCCGTCGTGAGTTGGGGACATTGGATGATATCAATCGCATCGTCGAATAGTACAATGGCCGCCTTGACCACTTCGCCTGCGTCCCGGGTGACACATTGTATTATCCTAGTCCCTGGATAATGCCGCATCTCACCTATAGCTCCGATATAAGGTTCCTGAACCAGCGCGAGCGCCCATCCCCTCTTCGGCGCCTCGCTAATCAACTCGGCCGTGGCAAGCTCAGATCGTTGCAAATTTTGCTGCACAACATGATACTGGTGGAGCCCAGCATGTTGGGTGCATTGAGTCACCTGGGTGCCTTTAGCAATAAGCTATGGACGCCCGTGCAATGGTGTCCCAACGCCTCCTTACTGGACAGTCGGCGTCAAATGCCCCGTGGTCCTGTCGTTCAGCCTTATTTTTGTGGCAGTTACGGCAGGTAGGGGGTTTTCCCGCATGCCTATCGGTGCACTCGGTGCGGTGGTGACAACCGCCGCAGTGACCGCATCTGTCTTCCGCCTCCGTACACAGCCGCTTGCTGTGGCCGTATCCCAGGCACCGGGTACACTGGACAAGCGGGGAGTGGTCGTACACACGGACCCTCTGGAGATCCACATGCAACATGCCGGCGGTCGTGAACCGGCTCCACAGTTTTGGTGAGAGCCGCATAACTATGTGCACTGTGTGTGCATTGCGCGTCCTCCGCCTAAACCTAACCTCCATTCTCTGGTCCTTCTCCGGAACGTCACTCAAAATTTGCGCATTCTGAGACTTGATGGCCCTAATTATATCCTCGTCCTTATTATAGGCCATTACGTCCCGCAGAATAACCAGAGGGTCTCTGCTGCGGACTTCCTCTAGGTTCAGGCCCTTACCCGCTTTGCTGAGGCCCTCTCTGACTTTCTTCAGCTCCGCTTCCGATCCACATCCAATTATGACTTTGCCGTCCCGTATCTTCCGGACGCGGTCGATTTGTATTCCGGTTTTCGTTGCATTTAGGGCGGATCTAATCTTACCCAAAACCTGGTCCCCAGTATCGCTCCCAGACGAGACCGCAACTGAGTGCGTTGGCTCGCTTCTCAGCTGCGGTCCTTTTGCTGGCCCGGCCGCTACGCTCGCATACGTTCCTTTGTTTTCTTGTGCTTTGACTGTCTTGAGAGACTCCTTGAGGTTTTGAAGCTCCTTCGTGTTAGCCTCAAGTAGTCTCGCATGACTGTCTAGCCTAAGTAGGAGCTCTCTTTCCGTTGCTGTGTGCTGCACCTGCGAGGGTTCAGTAGGGGGAGCCACCCTATCCACCTTCTCCTCACTACCTTTGCTTGCTGGTTCAGCATCCGTTTCCTGGGTAAGGACCCGGGTTTGATTCCCTTTAGTGAGCTCTGCCTCTTTCACAAGCTGGTAGAGCCTGTCGAGCGCATTAACTACTACTTCTTTTATTTCAGATTTCAGATTGCGAGACATGCCCAAGTTTAGCTTTGCCTTATTCAGGCATGCTCGCGCTTCCTTAATACGGTCTACGGGGGCCGGTTTGTCTCCTTTCGGGGGCTCTCCGGACCCCGTATCTAACTGAGGCTGCTCTACCAGCTTCTGCGGCACCACCCTTGGTTTTGTTTTTCCAGCCTGGATGACTTTACGGGGAGAGGGTTTGGGTCCGACTATAGTACCGCTGTCTTTATCTCCTAAGCTTTTTCTAATAGCAGGAACGGGGGAGGTGATTGCTTTGCCAGTGGCTGTAGCGCCTAACTGGCTCATTTCTCCTGATTCTGTCTGTTTTGTTGGTGTGCGAATCATTTTGTGTCTTATTTATAGCTGAAGATTAGTGGGGGAATAGTAAAAAGAAATCTTAAAACTAACAGATAGGGTTTAAAAACCGCTGCTCTTATGCACTTATTTTAATGGCCGCACCGCTATGTTTATCTAATTGTAAATTTGAAAGATGTAAAAAATTTTTTATATTTCGTTGCTCCTGTAAAAATTTGAATAGCAATATTTTAGTGGTCGGGCCTAAATAATTTCGTTGTTCCTGTCAGATTTTAATAGCAATGATTTGTGGGCGGGGCCTAAATCACCAACAACCGTGTTACGTCACTAGTTGACGCGGTTTAGTGAGTTGCGTGGTGTATCCTTCCACCACCGCGGCGCTGATCGTCGCGTGGGGCGTGTACGATCGTTGCTACTCGTTTGCGACGTATGCCGTATCTGAGTTGTGACGTAATATATTAATAATTTTTAATAAATAGGCATACGATATGGTATGTGTAATTTTTTAATGTGTGTTTGATGTGTTGATGTTTTGGCTTATGTTTAAATATTTACTTAAGACTTAGTGCTAAGAGCTTCTAATGCCAGAACTACTATGAATCGTTAATTGAGTTGAATTGTCAACTGGAGCTGTGTATTTCACACCAGGATATAAAAAATCTTAAACTATCAGAGCGGGTCAAAAAAAAACCACGGCTCTAAACTACTAACTATAGACAGCAAACTTTGACAATTTTAATTTTTTGCGTAATCTGAAACGTATTTTGACCTTTGTTGTGCCTTTGTATAAATTTAATTTGATTATTTAATTTAATTAAGTATTACTGAAAAATGAATTTGAGCTATTTTTGGTATTTTTGTTATAGGGATTTGGTTAGATTCGGCCTTTGCAACAAATGTCAGCAGAAAAATATTAAACGCAAGTGTGTACAAGTCTTCAGTCAATACGGTTGAATTTTTCGGGGGCGTGGCTTGGAAACGCCCTAGTCCCGTGTTCTAATCCACGGTTACTGAGTACTTTTTGTATCGAATTTTCCCTGTATTTTATCTGAAAACTATTTTAATTTATTTGTGCTGAGTTAAAAAATGTTAGATTGGGAATTTTGAGATTTTTTCCAGTGTAAAAATTTGTTTTGTAAAAAATTTTTCGTATTAAATTTTGTGTGAATATTTTTATTTGTATCCTGGTTAATTTCTAGCTATGTTTATCTACTTGATGTACAATTTTAGAGATGCAAAAATTTAAATTTTTGGTGTTCCTGTTAGAATTTTAATAGCAATTTTTCGTGGGCGGAGCCTAAATTACCAGCTAATGTGTGTAAGTCCCTAGTTGACAGAGTTACTGTGTATCGTGGTGTATCTTCTCGCCACCTCGGCGCTGCTCGTTGCGTCTGATGTACGTTGCTACTCGTTTGCGACGTATGATTCTACTCGGTTATGACGTCATGAGTTAGTGACTAGGCATGTGATATGGCACATGTAAATTTTTGATATTTATTCGGTGTATTGGTGTATTAATTTATATATAACTATTCACTGAAGACTGTACTAAATGGCGTTCACTTCTAGATCGACTAAAGGTCGTTAAAAACATAAAATTGTCACTTAGAAGCTGTAAATATCATGCAAGGGATATAGTAAAAATCTAAAAAACTATCAGAGAGGGTTTAAAAACCACTGCTCTTACTTAGTGGTTATAGAGATGCAATAATTTTTACAATTTTTATTTTTACGTAATATGAAAAGTAATTTGACCTTTGTTGTGCCTCTGAAATTACTGAATTTGAATATCTAACCTAATAAAGTGTTACTAAAAAATAAATTTGCGCTATTTTTCGTATTTTAAAAATGAAGATTTTAGCTAGTTTCGGCCTTATCAACAAATGTCAACTTTGCAAAACTTTGCAGCTCTATAACTTTAAAACACATGAACTTATCTTTAATGTCCGCACAGTTTTGGAATGGCCGCAATGTCCCCTTTGCAATGATGTATTTCTCTGGTGGCTGATGGCTCCGGATCCAGTACCTCAAGGGCGTGTGATACTGGAGTTTTGTTTGTCCTGGCCAGGTGGTTGCCTCTAGCTGGTTGTGAAGGCACTTAAACTCTGGCCTAGGACGAGGTGTTGCTCGCTGAGTAAAATTTTGCACAATTTTTCACTGGAATTTACTATTTTTAGGCACTTGTTGTTGATTTATGGGCAGAATTTAACGGAAAAAATGATTTAAAAATTTGTATCTTTGCTAATTTTTGCACGAAAATTTTGAAACTTGCACAGGGGTGTAGAGAAGACAATTCCGCAACTTTCTACAATCGCCGTTACACACTTTTACACTCAAATATTTGCAGCGTTCGCACTTTTCTCGTTGCCGCACTCCGCGTCTAATTCGTTGTTTTCTTAATTAAAAATCGGTTTATAATCCGATTTTTATTTTCTTAGTACCGATCGATTCCTCGTAAAAGCGCGCTTTTTTCTATATATAACACTTCTATATTACTCAACTTTATACCACTTTTACTAATTTTTCGAACTTTACGGAACGATCTCGGGCACGTGGGAGCGTGTGTATTGCTCGGGAGCGCGGCGCGGACCCGGTTAGGTTAGGTTAGGTTAGGTTAGGTTAGGTTAGGTTAGGTTAGGTTAGGTTAGGTTAGGTTAGGTTAGGTTAGGTTAGGTTAGGTTAGGTTAGGTTAGGTTAGGTTAGGTTAGGTTAGGTTAGGTTAGGTTAGGTTAGGTTAGGTTAGGTTAGGTTAGGTTAGGTTAGGTTAGGTTAGGTTAGGTTAGGTTAGGTTAGGTTAGGTTAGGTTAGGTTAGGTTAGGTTAGGTTAGGTTAGGTTAGGTTAGGTTAGGTTAGGTTAGGTTAGGTTAGGTTAGGTTAGGTTAGGTTAGGTTAGGTTAGGTTAGGTTAGGTTAGGTTAGGTTAGGTTAGGTTAGGTTAGGTTAGGTTAGGTTAGGTTAGGTTAGGTTAGGTTAGGTTAGGTTAGGTTAGGTTAGGTTAGGTTAGGTTAGGTTAGGTTAGGTTAGGTTAGGTTAGGTTAGGTTAGGTTAGGTTAGGTTAGGTTAGGTTAGGTTAGGTTAGGTTAGGTTAGGTTAGGTTAGGTTAGGTTAGGTTAGGTTAGGTTAGGTTAGGTTAGGTTAGGTTAGGTTAGGTTAGGTTAGGTTAGGTTAGGTTAGGTTAGGTTAGGTTAGGTTAGGTTAGGTTAGGTTAGGTTAGGTTAGGTTAGGTTAGGTTAGGTTAGGTTAGGTTAGGTTAGGTTAGGTTAGGTTAGGTTAGGTTAGGTTAGGTTAGGTTAGGTTAGGTTAGGTTAGGTTAGGTTAGGTTAGGTTAGGTTAGGTTAGGTTAGGTTAGGTTAGGTTAGGTTAGGTTAGGTTAGGTTAGGTTAGGTTAGGTTAGGTTAGGTTAGGTTAGGTTAGGTTAGGTTAGGTTAGGTTAGGTTAGGTTAGGTTAGGTTAGGTTAGGTTAGGTTAGGTTAGGTTAGGTTAGGTTAGGTTAGGTTAGGTTAGGTTAGGTTAGGTTAGGTTAGGTTAGGTTAGGTTAGGTTAGGTTAGGTTTTTTTTTTTTTTTTTTTTTTTTTTTTTTTTTTTTTTTTTTTTTTTTTTTTTTTTTATATATACCCCTATCTAGTTTGGGACAGGGTCTTTTGTATCAATATAATTTTTCACATTTCTTATTATTTTCTTTCTCTTCTTTCTTTCCTTATAATGTCATTTCTTTCATTCTATTTTCTATCTTTCATTCCACAATTCATCTTTCTTTCTCATTCGCCCTATTCAGCTTTCATTCTTCCCTCTTTTCTTATTAATAATTACATTTTTATCTTTTTATTTACATTTGGATTTCTTATTTTATAATTATTTTTTATTTATCACAGTCTTATTTCTTAATTTTTTCCCATTTTATTGTCGCTTTGTTACTTACTTATGTTTGTCTTTTATTTATTTCTATTGTTCTTTTAACTATTTCTTTGCAGAGGGTTATGAAATCTTGCTGGTATTCTCCGCCTATCAGGGAGGCTATTGACTCCTCCCTGATTTGAACCCCAGACCGGCACTCGAAGCCGAACCGGAGTCCCCCGAATGCGGGACACCGGGCCACAAGGTGGATCACGGTCTGGTCCACGCCCGGTTCACAGAAGCACGAGGGGTCCTCCTTGAGCTTGAACCTATGAAGGTACTCAGAGAACCCCCCGTGCCCCGTGAAGAGCTGGGCCGAGACCGCGTCCACCTCGATGCTGCGGAGCACGCGGTAGGCTGAGACGGCGTCCGGGAAAAACATCCTCGTTACCGAAGCCGTCGTTCCTTCCACATACCTCCTGTTCCATTCGTCGAGCGACTCCAGTCTCAGTTGCCGCTTGACGAATGAAACAGGGCATCTCTCGTACTCTGGTCGTCTTTTACTCTTCAGGGCCGCTTCCTTGGCCAGCTGGTCCGCCCTCTCGTTCCCCTCCATCCCCGCGTGCGCTTTCACCCAGAACAACCTTACATCCTTCCCTTTCTCTCTCGCTTTCATTACATTCTCCTTCACTCTTAACGCTAAGGGATGGAGGGTGTCCGATCTTGCGACAGTTTCGAGAGCGGACCGCGAGTCGCTCAGTACGGCACAGACTTGCGCCGACTCGCCGGCCGCGTACCCTGTTGCCTCAGCTAGAGCCAGCAGCTCTGCCTGGTATACGGTGCAGAAGTTGCCCAACTTGAGTTTCTTTGTGTATGACTCTACGGCGCCCCGCTTGACGCAGAACGCCGCACCCACCTTATCCTCTATGCGGCTGCCGTCGGTATAAATTACCAGATCGGCAGCCGCGGTGGCAAGTCGGACTTCCTCCGCACTTTCCCCCAGACAGGAGAACTCCACACCAACTTGACCAGACGGGTGTGGTAGTCTCAGGTAGCTGACCGGTACCTCCAGGTCTCGGTCCTTTACCACCTGCCGGGAATGACCCTTTCTTATTTCAAATAAGCGGGCTGCTTCTTGGACCCGAAGGTCCAGGGGAAGCAACCCGGCAAGTATAAGGGCCGAGTGCAGGGACGCGGTCCTGTGGGTCCTCGCGATCTTCTGCGCGAAGCCCCGCTGGACCGCGCCCAACTGCCTGCGGACCAGCAGCTTCCTAGCCGCCGGCGCCCATGCACTCGCTGCATACAAAATCGTCGGCTCCAGCACCGCCAGATACATCGTTCTGATCACCTCCGAGTTCAGACCCCAAGATACCTTCGCAGCCCTGCACAGCTGACGATAGAGGCCCTGTGCCTTCTTGCTCACGTTCTTCACGTGACTGTTGAACGTGAGCCTATCGTCAACTGTGAGGCCTAGTATCCGGACCTCCCCAGTCCGTCCAAGCGGCTCACCTCCCATGCTCAGTAATGGGTAGTCGAACTTTAGCTTGTTGGTTAGCACCATCACCTTGGTTTTGTGTGGTGCGAACCTCAGCTTATTCCTGACCCCCCACTCATGAACATGGGCGAGAACGGCGTTGGCCCGACTCGAGATGTCCTGGGCCTTCTGCCCCGAGAAGACCAGCACGACGTCATCTGCGAACGCCTGGCAGTGTGTCCCGGTCTTTGCCACCTCCTCCAGGAGAGGGTTGATGAGGAGGGTCCAGAAGGTTGGGCCGCCTACGGATCCCTGCACGCACCCCTTGGTGGTCTCTCTGGCCCACTCTGCCCCCGCGTACCGTACGGACACCTTGCGATCGCTAAAATAGCTGTCAACAAGACGCCGCAGATTCGCGGGGCAGCGAGTCTCTGCCAGTCTGCACCGTATAGCAGGCCACCAGGCGTTATCGAAGGCTCCCTCTATGTCCAATGATACCAGCACTGCGATCTCCTTCTCCTTCAGCCGGGTTCGCAGATGCTGGATCAGGTCATACAGGGAGTCTTCGGTACACCTCTGCGGCATGAAGCCGTATTGGTGGCTACTGATATACGGTGCAGTGTACCACCGGATCCTACGGACCATCATTTTCTCAAGGACCTTGCCGAGAATCGGCAAGAGTCCGATGGGCCTGTAGGATTTCGGGTGCGTGTAGTCCTCCTTGTCCGGCTTCCGCAACGCTACGACCACTGCCTCCTTCCATCTCGTGGGGAAGTGGGAAAGCGCGAGACACCGGTTGGAGAGCGCGAGGTACAGAACGGGGTCCACGGCGACGGCCGCACGGCAGATGTCCGCGGTGAGTCCGTCAGAGCCAGGTGCCTTCTTGGCGTTGAAGGTCGATACGGACCATCGGAGCTCCTCCATCGTAAACGGGGGGTCGCATGTTCCATCATGGTCCCCCGAATTGACTTCATCGGCTTTAGCTCTTACAGTTCTGTGGTCCGCATTGTCCTTCCCGGGGTCGTCCTCCGGGAAGAAAACCTCTGCCAGCAACCTGGCTGATCCCGCTGCGTCCAGCACTTTACCTGACTGGACGAGGGGGACGTCCTCTCGCCTCACCTCCGTGCGACGCATCACACGGTGGATCCCGCCCCACATGGTCTCGCGATCCTGTCTCTCACAGAAACGCTTCCAGCTATGGGTCTGAGCGCGCCTCGCCTCAAGGCGGTATGCCTCCTTCGCGTCGCAGTACTCGCGCCAGACCAGCTCCTTACGAGCCGGCCTCGCGGCCCTGATCCTTCTCTTCTTCCTCAAGACATCTGCCTTGAGGAGAGAGAGCTGTTCGGACCACCAGGGCAATTCCGTTCTCTTCCGCTTGGAGACCTTCGGCAGGACCAACTCGCAAGCGTCCCTCACGGTTTCCACATACCGACCGACCGTGCTGTCCAACGCCCCCTTTTCGGTGATCTGATTCACCTCGGTAGGCGTCAGACAGCGATCCGATAGCAGCCGAGCGACAGTTCGATGGAACTCGCCCCAGTCTGCCCTACGGGTAGTGTACTGCCGTGTGGTCCGCTTGACGTCCGTGCCTTGGGACCTCTCAAACTTCAGATTGAACACAATTGCCCTGTGGTCCGACAAGGATATGTCGTCCACGAGGCTCCAGCCCACCGCTCGGTCGAGCAGGGTGGTCGAGCAAGCAGTAATGTCGACGCGACTGGAGTAATGCTTACCGCCCCGATACGTATCAAACGTCGGCTCAGACCCCTGGTTCAACACGTGCACTCCCAGTTGGTCGAGGGCGGCTGCGACCTCCTCCCCCCTTCGGTCCGTGGACCGGCTACCCCACCAGGTGTTATGCGCATTGACGTCGCCACCCAGTACCACGTTGGCTGTCCCCAAGCCCTCCACGGCCGAGCCGATCCGGTCCAGGTATGGTCCGACGGGCGTATTAGGCTCCAGGTAGACGGACACCACCCCTATCTCCCAAGCCCCAGTCCTCAGCCTGGCCGCAGCAACGTTGCCAGACGTGAGTTGGGGACATTGAGTGATATCGATAGTGTCGTCGAATAGCACAATGGCCGCCTTGACAACCTCCCCGTTGCCTCGCGCGACACATTGTACCACCCTTGTCCCTGGGTAGTGCCTCATCTCGCCAATAGCGCCGATATACGGCTCCTGGACCAATGCGAACGCCCAGCCTCTCTTCGGCGCTTCACATATCAGCTCGGCAGTAGCGAGCTTGGACCTTTGCAGGTTTAGCTGCGCCACGCGGTACTGGTGGTGCCCTGCGCGGAGAGTGCGGTGAGTCACCTGGGTGCCCTTAGCAATACGCTACGGACGCCCGTGCTATGGTGTCCCACTTTCTCCGCACAGGACAGTCTTCGTCAAATGCGCCGTGGTCCCACCGGTCTGCCTTAGCTAGTCGGCAGTTCCGGCAGGCGGGAGGTTTCCCGGCTTGCCGATCCGGACACTCGGCGCGTAGGTGCCGGCCACCACAATGGCTGCAGCGGTCTTCGCTCTCCGCGCAATGCCGTTTGGTGTGGCCGTAACCTAGGCACCGAGTGCACTGGACTAGCGGGGAGTGATCATGCACCCGCACTCGCTGGAGGTCCACGTGCATGTAGCCCGCAGCCGTCAGCCGTCCCCAGAGCGCAGGCGACACGCGCATGACCACATGGATCGTCTGCACATTTCGCGCCCTCCTCCTGAACCTTACCTCCGCCCTCTGATCCTCCTCAGAGACGTCGACCAGCAGGTGTTTATTTTGGGTCTTAATGGCCTTTACTATTTCTTCGTTAGTATTATAGGCCATTACGTCTCTGAGCAGAACCAGTGGGTCCTTGTTTTTGACCTCTGCAAGGTTCAGGTCCCTGCCTGCCCTCCTCAGCCCCTCACGCACCCTCTCCAGCTCGACCTCTGAGCCGCAGCCCAGGATGACCCGACCGTCCCGCACCCTGCGGATCCGGTCGACCCTTATGCCGGTCTGGGTGGCGTTTAGAGCTTTCCGTATTTTTCCCAGGACCTGCTCGCCCGTGTCGGTCCCCGACGAGACCGCCACCGAGTGCTTAGGTTCGCACCCCGGTGGCGGTCTTTTTGCCGGGCCGGCCGCCACGCTCGCGTACGTGCCGGGAGGCTTCACTTTTTCTTGTACTTTTGCAGCCACGAGAGACTCCCTCAAGCCCTCCAATTCTTTGGTATTGGCTTCAAGGAGTCTCGCGTGGCTGTCTAATTTCTTAAGGAGCTCGCACTGGCTCGCCGGCAGGGGGTTTGCGGGTGGATCCTTCACTACTGCTTCCACCCGTTTCGCCCCGCTCGCCGGCTGCTCTACTGGACCCCCTTTTGGGTCCTGGGTTCTCTCTCTATGTGCGAGCTCCGCCTCCTTAAACAGTTCGTAGAGCCGATTAATGGCTATTATCACCTGCTCCTTTATTTCCGTTTTTAGGTTGCGCGAGCTGCCCAGGTGCAATTTCGCCTTTGTTAGGCACGCTCGCGCCTCCTTCATCCGGTCCGCGGAAGCCGGTTTGTCCCCTTTCGGGGATTGCCCGGCCGCCGCGGGAGCAGGTGTCGGCTCTACCGCTTTCGGCAACGTACGCGCCCTTACCTTCACGGCCGGCACGACGACACGGGGAGAGGTCCTGGGCTTTTTTACCTGCCCTTCCCACTCCCCCACACTCTTCCGGACGCTTCTAATGGGCGAGGTGCTCACCCTGCACGCCTGGCTGGCGCCTGCCTGGCTCACCTCGCCCGCGTCGGTGGTCTTTGTGGGGGTCCGGTACATTTTAGGGGTAGTCGTCTGTAACTTAAAATTCGTATATAAGTATACGCTTGCTTGTCTTATTATACTATTTGTATAAAGTTATATATAATTTGTGTACTCTTGTAGAATCAATATGTCAATATATAATTTATAGATATGTCAATATATAAAATTTGTTTAACTCTATGTGTCAATTTTTAAATAAAATATAATTTAGTCAACCTAACTCTAGTGCAAAAAGGCTCTTAACCTAAGGCAATAGGGCCACTATTCTATTGCTATTTATACTAATTCTTAAAACTATGGGATAGGTCAAAAAGACCTCACTCCCAGTGGCAGCCGCCGAGTATTTTTATTCCTAATAATTATGCCAGACCTATGTTTATTTACTGGAGGAATTTAACCTCTGTGGTGGGCGGAAAAGAAAAATGTCTACCCACCACTTTTTTATTTTATAAAACTCTTTGTAATTTCTTGTAATACTCGGCGGCTACCTTACTTATACTATGTCCAGCACTCCCGGCTCCCGGCAGCAACCCTCAAACCCTCTGCCTCGCTTAGCAGTGGGTGTCCGGCGTCGTCGAGTGTTTCCAATTGGAAAATTTCCAATTGAAATTCGTTACTTCTTCAATAACTTTTTGGGTTTTTGTCCAAAAATTTTTTGGTTTATATGCTCGCAAAGCTTACGCGAGCGCGCACAAGATAGCAGTTCAGGAAAATGGTGTTACAGCGCTTATTCTCGCGCGGCGGGTCCTTTTTGTTTTATCACTGTTCCGCACTTAATTCGAACTTTTGGTTATTAAAAATCCAATTTAATTCCGATTTTTATAATTTTCACTGATATATGTTCGGTGTTTATAGGCGGATTTTTTGATATATGATTTATTGAATTTTTCACACTAGAACCCACTCAAAACGAATTTAAACTGATTATTTGTGCGTTAAAGCGTTACGGACCGGTGCGTTCGGCTCGGGAGCGTGCGCAAGACTGGTTAGGTTAGGTTAGGTTAGGTTAGGTTAGGTTAGGTTAGGTTAGGTTAGGTTAGGTTAGGTTAGGTTAGGTTAGGTTAGGTTAGGTTAGGTTAGGTTAGGTTAGGTTAGGTTAGGTTAGGTTAGGTTAGGTTAGGTTAGGTTAGGTTAGGTTAGGTTAGGTTAGGTTAGGTTAGGTTAGGTTAGGTTAGGTTAGGTTAGGTTAGGTTAGGTTAGGTTAGGTTAGGTTAGGTTAGGTTAGGTTAGGTTAGGTTAGGTTAGGTTAGGTTAGGTTAG
Organism: Battus philenor; assembly: GCF_028537555.1. NCBI lineage: Eukaryota > Metazoa > Arthropoda > Insecta > Lepidoptera > Papilionidae > Battus > Battus philenor. Next base: position 8,355 of record NW_027181691.1, on the reverse strand, counting down.
GTTAGGTTAGGTTAGGTTAGGTTAGGTTAGGTTAGGTTAGGTTAGGTTAGGTTAGGTTAGGTTAGGTTAGGTTAGGTTAGGTTAGGTTAGGTTAGGTTAGGTTAGGTTAGGTTAGGTTAGGTTAGGTTAGGTTAGGTTAGGTTAGGTTAGGTTAGGTTAGGTTAGGTTAGGTTAGGTTAGGTTAGGTTAGGTTAGGTTAGGTTAGGTTAGGTTAGGTTAGGTTAGGTTAGGTTAGGTTAGGTTAGGTTAGGTTAGGTTAGGTTAGGTTAGGTTAGGTTAGGTTAGGTTAGGTTAGGTTAGGTTAGGTTAGGTTAGGTTAGGTTAGGTTAGGTTAGGTTAGGTTAGGTTAGGTTAGGTTAGGTTAGGTTAGGTTAGGTTAGGTTAGGTTAGGTTAGGTTAGGTTAGGTTAGGTTAGGTTAGGTTAGGTTAGGTTAGGTTAGGTTAGGTTAGGTTAGGTTAGGTTAGGTTAGGTTAGGTTAGGTTAGGTTAGGTTAGGTTAGGTTAGGTTAGGTTAGGTTAGGTTAGGTTAGGTTAGGTTAGGTTAGGTTAGGTTAGGTTAGGTTAGGTTAGGTTAGGTTAGGTTAGGTTAGGTTAGGTTAGGTTAGGTTAGGTTAGGTTAGGTTAGGTTAGGTTAGGTTAGGTTAGGTTAGGTTAGGTTAGGTTAGGTTAGGTTAGGTTAGGTTAGGTTAGGTTAGGTTAGGTTAGGTTAGGTTAGGTTAGGTTAGGTTAGGTTAGGTTAGGTTAGGTTAGGTTAGGTTAGGTTAGGTTAGGTTAGGTTAGGTTAGGTTAGGTTAGGTTAGGTTAGGTTAGGTTAGGTTAGGTTAGGTTAGGTTAGGTTAGGTTAGGTTAGGTTAGGTTAGGTTAGGTTAGGTTAGGTTAGGTTAGGTTAGGTTAGGTTAGGTTAGGTTAGGTTAGGTTAGGTTAGGTTAGGTTAGGTTAGGTTAGGTTAGGTTAGGTTAGGTTAGGTTAGGTTAGGTTAGGTTAGGTTAGGTTAGGTTAGGTTAGGTTAGGTTAGGTTAGGTTAGGTTAGGTTAGGTTAGGTTAGGTTAGGTTAGGTTAGGTTAGGTTAGGTTAGGTTAGGTTAGGTTAGGTTAGGTTAGGTTAGGTTAGGTTAGGTTAGGTTAGGTTAGGTTAGGTTAGGTTAGGTTAGGTTAGGTTAGGTTAGGTTAGGTTAGGTTAGGTTAGGTTAGGTTAGGTTAGGTTAGGTTAGGTTAGGTTAGGTTAGGTTAGGTTAGGTTAGGTTAGGTTAGGTTAGGTTAGGTTAGGTTAGGTTAGGTTAGGTTAGGTTAGGTTAGGTTAGGTTAGGTTAGGTTAGGTTAGGTTAGGTTAGGTTAGGTTAGGTTAGGTTAGGTTAGGTTAGGTTAGGTTAGGTTAGGTTAGGTTAGGTTAGGTTAGGTTAGGTTAGGTTAGGTTAGGTTAGGTTAGGTTAGGTTAGGTTAGGTTAGGTTAGGTTAGGTTAGGTTAGGTTAGGTTAGGTTAGGTTAGGTTAGGTTAGGTTAGGTTAGGTTAGGTTAGGTTAGGTTAGGTTAGGTTAGGTTAGGTTAGGTTAGGTTAGGTTAGGTTAGGTTAGGTTAGGTTAGGTTAGGTTAGGTTAGGTTAGGTTAGGTTAGGTTAGGTTAGGTTAGGTTAGGTTAGGTTAGGTTAGGTTAGGTTAGGTTAGGTTAGGTTAGGTTAGGTTAGGTTAGGTTAGGTTAGGTTAGGTTAGGTTAGGTTAGGTTAGGTTAGGTTAGGTTAGGTTAGGTTAGGTTAGGTTAGGTTAGGTTAGGTTAGGTTAGGTTAGGTTAGGTTAGGTTAGGTTAGGTTAGGTTAGGTTAGGTTAGGTTAGGTTAGGTTAGGTTAGGTTAGGTTAGGTTAGGTTAGGTTAGGTTAGGTTAGGTTAGGTTAGGTTAGGTTAGGTTAGGTTAGGTTAGGTTAGGTTAGGTTAGGTTAGGTTAGGTTAGGTTAGGTTAGGTTAGGTTAGGTTAGGTTAGGTTAGGTTAGGTTAGGTTAGGTTAGGTTAGGTTAGGTTAGGTTAGGTTAGGTTAGGTTAGGTTAGGTTAGGTTAGGTTAGGTTAGGTTAGGTTAGGTTAGGTTAGGTTAGGTTAGGTTAGGTTAGGTTAGGTTAGGTTAGGTTAGGTTAGGTTAGGTTAGGTTAGGTTAGGTTAGGTTAGGTTAGGTTAGGTTAGGTTAGGTTAGGTTAGGTTAGGTTAGGTTAGGTTAGGTTAGGTTAGGTTAGGTTAGGTTAGGTTAGGTTAGGTTAGGTTAGGTTAGGTTAGGTTAGGTTAGGTTAGGTTAGGTTAGGTTAGGTTAGGTTAGGTTAGGTTAGGTTAGGTTAGGTTAGGTTAGGTTAGGTTAGGTTAGGTTAGGTTAGGTTAGGTTAGGTTAGGTTAGGTTAGGTTAGGTTAGGTTAGGTTAGGTTAGGTTAGGTTAGGTTAGGTTAGGTTAGGTTAGGTTAGGTTAGGTTAGGTTAGGTTAGGTTAGGTTAGGTTAGGTTAGGTTAGGTTAGGTTAGGTTAGGTTAGGTTAGGTTAGGTTAGGTTAGGTTAGGTTAGGTTAGGTTAGGTTAGGTTAGGTTAGGTTAGGTTAGGTTAGGTTAGGTTAGGTTAGGTTAGGTTAGGTTAGGTTAGGTTAGGTTAGGTTAGGTTAGGTTAGGTTAGGTTAGGTTAGGTTAGGTTAGGTTAGGTTAGGTTAGGTTAGGTTAGGTTAGGTTAGGTTAGGTTAGGTTAGGTTAGGTTAGGTTAGGTTAGGTTAGGTTAGGTTAGGTTAGGTTAGGTTAGGTTAGGTTAGGTTAGGTTAGGTTAGGTTAGGTTAGGTTAGGTTAGGTTAGGTTAGGTTAGGTTAGGTTAGGTTAGGTTAGGTTAGGTTAGGTTAGGTTAGGTTAGGTTAGGTTAGGTTAGGTTAGGTTAGGTTAGGTTAGGTTAGGTTAGGTTAGGTTAGGTTAGGTTAGGTTAGGTTAGGTTAGGTTAGGTTAGGTTAGGTTAGGTTAGGTTAGGTTAGGTTAGGTTAGGTTAGGTTAGGTTAGGTTAGGTTAGGTTAGGTTAGGTTAGGTTAGGTTAGGTTAGGTTAGGTTAGGTTAGGTTAGGTTAGGTTAGGTTAGGTTAGGTTAGGTTAGGTTAGGTTAGGTTAGGTTAGGTTAGGTTAGGTTAGGTTAGGTTAGGTTAGGTTAGGTTAGGTTAGGTTAGGTTAGGTTAGGTTAGGTTAGGTTAGGTTAGGTTAGGTTAGGTTAGGTTAGGTTAGGTTAGGTTAGGTTAGGTTAGGTTAGGTTAGGTTAGGTTAGGTTAGGTTAGGTTAGGTTAGGTTAGGTTAGGTTAGGTTAGGTTAGGTTAGGTTAGGTTAGGTTAGGTTAGGTTAGGTTAGGTTAGGTTAGGTTAGGTTAG